>NC_133333.1:248164025-248210178 GCF_042186555.1 Aquarana catesbeiana
AGAAATTCTCCTCCCTGCAGGGTGGGAACTACTGTTCGAATTGATTCCATGCGGAAGGATTGAATCCTTAGGAATCGGTTCAGATCCCTTAAGTCCAGAATGGGCCTGACATCCCCATTTGGCTTTTGGACCGTAAAAAGGTTGGAATAGAAGCCCAATCCCTGGTCCTTTGCGGGAACTATCATAATGACCTCCTGCGACAAAAGTCGCTCTAACGCTAGAAGGAGCGACTGCTTTTTCTCTGGGTCTCTGGGAACACTTGATCTGAGGAACCGAGGAGAGGGGAATTCCTGAAACTCCAGCTTGTACCCTAAGGTTACCGTGGAGACTATCCATCTGTCCTGGAAGTCCTCGTGCCAGAGCTCTGAGAACTGTCGCAGTCTTCCCCCCACTCGAGTGAGCGGGGGCGCCCCCTCATGCAGAGGTCTTAGTGTTTTGCCTAGTAGGCTTCTTTCCCCAGGACTTCTTTTGTCCCTGGGGTTGACTCTTGTCTCTGGACCCCGATGGAGGCCGCCATCGAGACTGCCTGGAGGCTGAAGCCCCCGGCGCTGGGGAAAGAGTCCGTTTGAAAGAGGGACGCTTACTCTTCTTCTTGACAGGTAAGAGAGTGCTTTTCCCACAAGAGATTCTCTTGATATAGTTATCCAAGTCCTCTCCAAACAACCTTGCACCACGAAATGGAAACCCAGCCAGTAGCTTCTTACATGGTGCTTCGGCTGACCAATTTTTCAACCATAGGATTCTACGTATATGCACCAACCCCAGTGAAAGACGGGAGGTTTGCACGATAGAATCTCTAATGGCGTCAACCACAAAGCATAAGGCCGCTGGAAGGTTAGCAAACCCCTGGGCCTGCTGTTCAGGTAATACTTTGATGACCTGCTTAACATGGTTTCTTAAGTATTGACAGACTCCAATCGCTGCTACTGCAGGTTGGGCCACTGATCCTGCTAAGGAGAAAACATCCTTCAATAGGGATTCCATCCTTTTATCTACAGGATCCCTGAGCATCTGAGCATTGTCTACAGGACAAGTCAGGCTATTATTTACGGAGGAAATGGCGGCATCAATAGCCGGTATTCTCCACATTTTAATAAACTTTTCTTCCATCGGATAAAGTGTTGAAAACTTTCTAGGTGGAAAAAAACATTTGTCTGGGTGATCCCACTCAGAATAAATGAGCTTTTCAAGTAAAGTATGAACAGGAAAAGCATGTGCTGCTTGGAAAGGTTTCAGTGCAGAAGAGGATTCTTTAGCAGTTTCAGGTATGGGCAACTTAAATGTGGAGCGGACCAATCCAGTAAGGATCTGCACTAAGACTTTCTCCTCTTGGGAAGTCGCAGAGGGTCCCTCTCCACCTGAATCCTCCGAAGAGGAATCATCCATCCCATCCCGATCCTCTGAAAGGTATTCATCTCCTTTATCCCAGAGCTCCTCTGTCTGAGGGTCTTGGGGAACAGAGGAAAGCCTAGTGCGTTTTCTTCCACTGAGTGAAGACGTAATCACGGCCATTAATCTTTCCTCTAAACCATTAATGGTTGAGGAAAAAACCTCTTGTGTAATATATACAGGGGCTGAAGTGCCAGAAGCAGGTGTAGCCCCTGACCCCGATGGCTCTCCCTGGCTAGCCGTCCCTGGCCCATCTTTAGGGGGAGAGGATGCTGCCGACAGGGGGCCCTCAGAACCTGAACGAGATCCCCTAGTGTCTCTGGTTCCTGGGGTGCTTGAACCTCTTCTACCCATAGTGCAAAGCAACAAGGTGTGAGGTATACAAATGAACACTGCCCGCTGAGCGATGTAGTCTGGCTAAAAGCCTTGCTACCCAATGCTCAGTCTGGTGTTACTTCAGTAAATGCTGCCTAGGAGAATGCCTGTGTCCCACCTTACATGCGACCGTCAGCTCTGTGTCTCTCAGAAGGCTGAGTGCACCTGTACAGAGTGCCTCTAATAGCCTGCAGCTGGCCTGAGTGGGAGTCTAAGCACCTGTGCTGACGTCCCGCCCCCCCCCCTCGAGTTTTGAAAAAAACGAGCGCTTCCCGCGCTGGCCGACTCTCCTGTCATGCTTCTGGAGAAAGGCTGGGGATGGGGGGGAGGGAGAGAGGCTGGTAACAAGATCTGCCTGAGCGGCTATCTTCAGAGATGGTGGCCATTAGGCTGCAGAGCCCGGGTGGTATAACCACTTTCTAGACCCCTGTGGCCCCTCTCTAGCCTGGGGGGAACATTCAAACATGAGAAATCCCTCCTCCATCTTACCTTGCAGCTGCTTGAGACGCTGGGACATAAACAGCGATGAAAAAACACTGAGACAAACAGTCAGCATGTGCAGGTTTGTGCTCTTGGCAGCCCCCGGTGGTCACAATAGGCATAGCATGCATTTACCTTAAAGGAGAAAAGTCACTAGAACTCAAAAATTCTGTGGAATCTCCTCTTACCTTATCCAGCCGCAGGGTGCTGTTTACACAGACCCAATCTTCACCTCTCACGGTGGGCTCCATTTGAAAAAAACGTCAGAGAATGGGGCCCCCCCTACGAATAGGGGGATCCAACAGTTCTGGGACCGTAAAGCACCTCGCCAGAAATTAGGAAGTTTAAAGCCATTTTCTGATCTGCGGGGTCCAGCTCTCTAAAAAGAGAAGCATTACGGGTAAAACCTTGTTTCTTTGGACACGAGGCCCGGGTACCATTCAATTCGGCCATGAAAAGACACTTTGAATGGATCCGGTTCGCCTGGCTTGCCCCAGTATAGGATCTTAGGATATTCCCTTTGGAGCTCAGCACAGGACATCTTTACACGTCCATCACCTAAGACACTGGTGTAAAAACTGAGGTATCCCTGGAAGGGGGAGGGATTATATAGGGGGTTGAACTTCCTGATAGGGTGTGCCAGTGTCCAATCACCAGTGATACCTATATAACCCATCAGTAATTACTGTGGCTCTGTGTCCTGTGATGTTCGAGAAAGAAAAGGGACATCAATTTTGTTTTGGTGTAACGTCGCATGACTGCGCAATTGTCAGTTAAAGCCACGCAGTGCTGTATCGCAAAAAGTGCTCTGGTCAGGAAGGGGGCAAATTCTTCCGGGGCTGAAGTGGTTACAGAATGGTGATCACAATACGCTTTGTCCGTAAAATTTTTTTTTTTTTTTTTTTTTTAAAACTGTATAGATTGCACTCTGGTTGTCAGTCGGAGTTGTGAGAAAATACCACATGTTGCATCTTTCAAGAAGTGTAAACTTTGCAGGGAATAAAATGCTTGGAAAAAAACATAAAAGCACGTTAGACATGCGCCCTTTTGCATTTTGGGAGCGTGTGTTAGCGAGGCGACAATCTCCCGGTGTAAAAGCCTCATAGATTAGACACGTGTTCACACTTCAAGTAATCAGGCAGTTTGGCAATTCTCCCTTCTGCTCATCTCTGCATATAAAACAGATAGACAGAAGTGACCCTGCACTCCCCCCCCCCCCCCCCCCATACCGGCCCACAAGTAGTAAGTGAGATCTCCTGGCATTGACTGAGGAGCAGGTGTGTGTGTGATCGCTGGGTGACCAGAGGATCGTCTTAAGGGATAAATTCACTTTAACCACTTGACAACTGGGCACTTAAACCCCCCTCGTGACCAGACCAATTTTCAGCTTTCAGCGCTCTCACACTTTGAATGACAATTACTCAGTCATGTAATACTGTACCCAAATGAATTTTTTGACCTTTTTTTCATACAAATAGAGCTTTATTTTGGTGGTATTTGATCACCTCTGGGTTTTTTATTTTTTGCGCTATAAATGAAAAAAGACCGAAAATTTTGAAAAAAAACGCATTTTTCTTTGTTTCTGTGATAAAATTTTGCAAATTAGTAATTTTTCTTCATAAATTTTGGCCACAATTTATACTGCTACATATCTTTGGTAAAAATAACCCAAATTAGTGGATATTATTTGGTCTTTGTGAAAGTTAGAGAGTCTACAAGTTATGGTGCAAATCATAAAAAATTGATCACATCTGAAGTACTGGTGGCCTATCTCATTTCTTGCCACCCGAACAAGTCAGGAAAGTACAAATACCCCCAAATGACCCCTTTTTTGAAAGTAGACATTCCAAGGTATTTAGTAAGATGCATGGTGAGGTTTTTGATGTTGTCATTTTTTCCCACAATTCTTTGCAAAATGAAGATTTTTTTTTTTTTTTTTTCCCCCACAAAATTGTCATTGTAATAGGTTATTTCTCTCACATGGCATGTGTATACCACAAATGACACCCCAAAATACATTCTGCTACTCCTCCTGAGTATTACGATACCACATGTGTGAGACTTTTTCACAGCCTAGCCACATAGAGAGGCCCAACATGCAGGGAGCACCATCAGGTGTTCTAGGAGCATAAATTACAAATCTGACTTGTTGACTACCTATTACACTTTTGAAGGCCCTGGAGAACCAGGACAATGACATGTGACACTGACGTGGCACTGATGACAAATGGCACTGATACGTGGCACTGATGACAGATGGCACTGATACGTGGCACTGACACTGATGTGGCACTGATGACAGATGGCACTAATACATGGCACTGATGACAGATGGCACTAATACGTGGCACTGACAGATGGCACTAATACGTGGCACTGATGACACGTGACACTGATGACAGATGGCACTAATATGTGGCACTGATGACATGTGGCGCTGATGACAAATGGCACTGATGACAGATGGCACTAATATGTGGCACTGATGACACGTGGCACTAATGAAAGATGGCACTAATACGTGGCACTGATGACAGATGGCACTAATACGTGGCACTGATGACAGATGGCACTGATACGTGGCACTGATGACAGATGGCACCGATACGTGGCACTGATGACACTGATGACAGATGCACTGATACGTGGCACTGATGACACGTGACACTGATGACAGATGGCACGTGACACTGACAGGTGGCACTGATGACAAATGGCACTATGTGGCACTGATGACAGATGGCATTTATACATGGCATGGGGACAGATGGCAGGGTCAGATGGCAGGGTCAGATAACAGTGGAGACACTTTTATTTTTATTTTTTTATTTTTTTTTTACACTTACCGCAGCAGCGGTTCGCTCTCCCTCCTCACACGCTGTCTCTGTGTGAGGAGGGAGAGCCGGCGATGAGAGATGATTTCATATGTTTATATATGAGATCCTCTCTCATTGGTAGAGCGATCGCACTGTAAACGGCCGCTGTCATTGGCCGTTTACGGCGATCTGTGACTGGCCGTGTCCGAGGGACACGGCCAGCACAAAACTTCCGCGATGCGCGCCCACGGGAGCGCGCAATGCGGAAGTAAACAGGAGGACGGCAATTGGAGTCCGCGCTGTAGCCGTCTTTCGGCTATAGCGCGGGCGCCTAGTGGTTAATACAACCTCACATGCTCCTTTCTCCCCCAGATTTGGCAACAATAATAAACCCGATTTAAAGTGAACCTGTATTTCACTTCTACCTTAGGAGCGGACACCACAAGATGCCTGCCATCACCTTTATTAGCCAGAAATTATTTCTTCAGATTTTGTTTGATTTCAATAAAGTAAAAACCTGAAACAAAAATCGGGGGGGGGGGGGACACAGAAGAAGCTCTTTTGGCTGTACCTCTCCTAAATGTCACAGGAGTGCACTTCGTTCTGCACTCCTGTCACATGTTCTCAGGCAACAGCAAGCTAAATGTCCACTGTTGGCTGATGTGACAGAGCCAGTCCAAGATCCCAAGTTTCATTTCCAAGTTTTCATTTCAGGACCCTCCCAGAAGGCTCAGAGACTGAGACCGCTGCTCCCACCCCCCTCCACAGCCTGGCACTCCAGAATATGCTGGAGGGGGCAGAGCAGAGAGCCAGAGACTGACAGTCACCCCTCTGTGTGCTCAGTGAGGACCAAGAGCTGAGCAATCAGCAGTCTTTGATCCCTCAGTTCTCAGTCTTAAGAAGGCTGACCATTACATGCATGTCTCCCGCAGGCACGACGGCACTTGTAATCCTGCTACAGCATGAAGGCTAGAATCGCCATCTGCTTTTTATGGTTCTCCACTTTCCTGCTGCAGATTTTCCTTCTGTGCGCTCTTCTTGGTCTGGTTGACACTCTGCTGAGACAGCACCGCTGTGCAACACACCCTGCCAGCCAGTGTGAGGAGATAACACCTCCTCCTCCCTCCATTATAGAAACGTATCTCATCTTGAAGGCCTCCGACTTTTGCATGCATAAAAGGATAATCTTGCTTCTTCCCAGTACATCCCCAGGCAGTATTTGTAGTCCTACAACAGTTGGAGAGACACCACCAGTCACCTACCTGTACCATCCCCCTCTTGTACATGGCGCACAGGATGAACATGGAGTCTGAAGACCACTCCACATGCTGGATCTGGTCCAGACAGGTGTAGAGCTGTAGAATTTGCAGGGTGCTGACATCACGGATGACCAGTCTGTACTGCACACAGGAGGCCTGCGGAGGAGAACAATGAGCGGATTATTTCATTACACCGGGACACATCAATACCTGAATAGGAAGGTCAGGACTGTCCACCTCTACAACTGAACTCCAGAAGTAATTTATAAAATGTATATCGGGCCAGCCTATGATCATCATAGGTCCCATCTGGAGGGCTGCAGGGGGGGTTCAAAATCACTGTAATAGTCTGATCTGCATACAGGAAGGGCTTTCCTGTGCCGCTGTTCCGTCAGAATTGGCGACCCGTCAGGATTAGGTAACGTACTGTCAGCTGCGAACGCGTTCCACCGCTACAAGGTTTGCTCATCTGACAGAACACCTGCAGTCAGAATGCGGCAGCGGACATCTTACTACACCCAGCTACACCTTGAATTTTAGAGTTATTTTAGCAATAAAGTGAATGTACATAAATATAGTATATCGACATCTGTGATGCTGTTTGGATGTTTAATTTTCTTCTATTTTTTTTTCTTTAAATCAAATACTTTTTATTGAAACAAATTCATTTTACATTTTATACATCACATAGAGAACAATAAAAATACAATCCCCCCCCGTCCAACCCCCCCCCCCTTCACATTCCCATGTCACACAAACTCATTCCCTTCTCTCCCCCCTCCCCACACAACTCCACCTTCATTATAATTGGGGTTATTCCACCTCTAACCCTCGTTTCCACACTTTCTCATATTTCTTAATGTTACCCCTCTTGCTATAGGTAATTTTATTCTTTCCAAATAGTGTCCTTCGTCACCATCATCCATTCTTCTACGGTCGGAGGGGCTTTCACCTGCCACTTCTGTGCAATCAGCTTCCTTTTTTTGATACAGACATCGAATTATTAGCGGTCCGTGTATCTCCTAACCCGCCATTCAATTCCACTAATCCCAAGATGCATGTCTTAGCCTCCATGTCTAGGGATGTCCCCAAATACGTAATTTATTTTATCCACTATTTTACTCCAATATCTATGCAACTTGGGACATCTCCAGACCACATGCACCAAATCGCCCATCACATCCCCGCACCTTGGGCACTTCACATCTGGACTTCTTCCAAACTTAAACAATTTTCAGGGGGTGTATAATATGATCTATGCAACAAAAATAATTGGGATACAATCTGTGAGGGGGACAGTGAGACCTCCGGCCCCGATGCCAGTATTCTGCTCCATTGCTCCTCGGTTATTCGCCCAATATCCCCTCCTCCCATTTAGATTTAATAGGGAGTCCCCCATCACCCTCCAGTTCAGCCCTGCTTATGCACCCATACAGGTCAGAAACCAGCCCTTTGGACGTCCCCACGTTAGAGGGCATCTCACTCCACCGCCCTTCCCCCAAACTGTGCGTCCAGGGTATGTCTTACCGCAGGTATCTGTAAAAAGGCCTATTTGGGACTGGATATTCCTCCCTTATCTCTGGAGATGTTTTCAACCTACCAGCGCTATACAGTTGGGGGGGGGGGAATTCAGAGGAGCCGCCATAGCCCAATGGGGCCCGACGGTTTCCCAGCTTTTTACCATCAGTTGAGCCGTAGGGCACCTACAGCTGAAGAAGTCCGCTTCGACTGCCTCTACCACGGTGTCAGGACTAGTATCTTCCAACCACCAACTTCCTTCCTGCATCCCTCTCTACCGGCAGGTTGCACCCTCTCATATGCTGCATCTGTGCAGCTAGAAAATAGTTTCGGCAAGGCTAGTGTGTCGTCCCCCCCCCCCCCCCCAACTCCTCTCTCGGCAGCTGCAACGCCCGCAAGCGGATTCTGAACACTCCGCTCTTCCAGATCAGCTCTCCAAAAATACTGTCCAATTTTTTTAAACCAATGTTTTGGAATCCAGACTGGAGAGTTGAGTAGCACATACAGAATCTGTTGCATTGGATGTTTAATTTTGAAAGCCTAAAGGTTTAGTGCTGAGGAGTGCTGGGTGTACCAACATGGCCTCCGCCAACCTTCCTACTGCTAGGTGTACCAACATGGCCTCCGCCAACCTTCCTACTGCTAGGTGTACCAACATGGCCTCCGCCAACCTTCCTACTGCTAGGTGTACCAACATGGCCTCCGCCAACCTTCCTACTGCTAGGTGTACCAACATGGCCTCCGCCAACCTTCCTACTGCTAGGTGTACCAACATGGCCTCCGCCAACCTTCCTACTGCTAGGTGTACCAACATGGCCTCCGCCAACCTTCCTACTGCTAGGTGTACCAACATGGCCTCCGCCAACCTTCCTACTGCTAGGTGTACCAACATGGCCTCCGCCAACCTTCCTACTGCTAGGTGTACCAACATGGCCTCCGCCAACCTTCCTACTGCTAGGTGTACCAACATGGCCTCCGCCAACCTTCCTACTGCTGGGTGTACCAACATGGCCTCCGCCAACCTTCCTACTGCTGGGTGTACCAACATGGCCTCCGCCACCCTTCCTACTGCTGGGTGTACCAACATGGCCTCCGCCACCCTTCCTACTGCTGGGTGTACCAACATGGCCTCCGCCAACCTTCCTACTGCTGGGTGTACCAACATGGCCTCCGCCAACCTTCCTACTGCTGGGTGTACCAACATGGCCTCCGCCAACCTTCCTACTGCTGGGTGTACCAACATGGCCTCCGCCAACCTTCCTACTGCTGGGTGTACCAACATGGCCTCCGCCACCCTTCCTACTGCTGGGTATACCAACATGGCCTCCGCCACCCTTCCTACTGCTGGGTGTACCAACATGGCCTCCGCCACCCTTCCTACTGCTGGGTGTACCAACATGGCCTCCGCCACCCTTCCTACTGCTGGGTGTACCAACATGGCCTCCGCCAACCTTCCTACTGCTGGGTGTACCAACATGGCCTCCGCCACCCTTCCTACTGCTGGGTGTACCAACATGGCCTCCGCCACCCTTCCTACTGCTGGCGTCCAAACAGCATCACAGGGGTCAATACACTATATTTATTCATATTACACTCACTTTATTGCTAAAATGACTGTGAAATTCAAGATGTAGCTGGGTGTAGCAAGATGCCTGCTGCCACTTATCATTGCAGGTGTTCTGTCAGATGAGCAAACAGTGGAACGCATGCGCAGCTGACAGAAACGTCACTTCCGTTACCTAATGGGATGGAACACCGGTGAGGCTGGAGCGACTTCCTGCTATGTTCTCTGTGTTTTTATCAATGAATACAAGGTGATCTCTGATTGGATGAGAAGGAGAGGAGGGGCCAAACACATCACGGGGGGGCAGGGGATTTCATTGCAAAGACACAAGAGGCAGCGCTCTGAGAACCTCCAATGTAGTAGTTGATCACTGGAACCTCCACCTCGGGTTCAGACCTCCCACCACTCGTCACAACACTTGAATAATAGTAAATTGGAGGAACCGGAACTCTGAAATCCATCCCTAGTCTTTATTCAGATAAAATCAAGTTACAAGGAAACTGCTGTCCTGTTTGGATGAGTAGCCTTCTTCCCAGCCCGGGGATTTCATTATTCTATCACTACTTGAAGTAAAGGCTTTAACTGATCTCAGAATCCCATCCACAGGGGTCCCTATGGGGCTGCTGGTGAGCAGCAGAGTCAGGCACTGAATGGGATTCAATAATGCATTTACAGCACCCAATTCACTGAAACCTCGTGACAGCGACAGTTATGGGGGGAGGTTTTATTGACAGCACTTTCCCGACAATGGCTGCGACAAACGAACAAAAAAAAAAATACTGCCAGTTCTGAGCTAAGAAACACCAGGGTGCCGTCAGCCTTACTGGTTGCTAGGACGCTGTCAGTCTTAATAGCATCACTGGTTGCTAGGACGCCACTGGCCTCCCAGCATCACCGGTCGCTAGGTTGACATCAGCCTCACTGGTTGCTAGGACACCATTAGCCTTACAGCATCACCGGTTGCTAGGACACCATTAGCCTTACAGCATCACCGGTTGCTACACTGCTGTCAGCCTCAACAACATCACAGGTTTGCTTGGACACCACTGGGCTCCCAGCATCACCGGTTGCTAGGACGCTGTTAGCCTCAACAGCATCACCGGTTGCTAGGATGCCACTGGGCTCCCAGCATCACCGGTTGCTAGACTGCTGTCAGCCTCAATAGCATCACTGGTTGCTAGGATGCCACTGGGCTCCCAGCATTACTGGTTGTTAGGACGCTGTTAGCCTCAACAGCATCACCGATTGTTGGGAAGCTGTCAGCTTTAACAGCATCACTGGTTGCTAGGACACCACTTGTCTCCCAGCATCACCAGTTGCTAGGTTGCCGTCAGCCTCACTGGTTGCTAGGGCACCACTGGCCTCCCAGCATCACCGGTTGCTACACCGCTGTCAGCCTCAACATCATGGGTTTGCTAGGACACCACTGGGCTCCCAGCATCACCGGTTGCTACGACCCTGTTAGCCTCAACAGCATCACCGGTTGCTAGGATGCCACAGGGCTCCCTGCATCACTGGTTGCTAGGACACCACTGGCCTCCCAGCATCACCGGTTAGTAGACTGCTGTCAGCCTCAACAGCATCACCGGCTGCTAGGACGCTGTTAGCCTCAACAGCATCACCGGTTGCTAGGATGCCACTGGGCTCCCAGCATCACCGGTTGCTAGGACACTGTTAGCATCAACAGCATCACTGGTTGTTGGGAGGCTGTCAGCTTCAACAGCATCACTGGTTGCTAGGACACCACTGGCCTCCCAGCATCACTGGTTGCTAGACTGCTGTCAGCCTCAATAGCATCATTGGTTGCTAGGATGCCACTGGGCTGCCAGCATCCCCAGTCACTAGGTTGCCGTCAGCTTCACTGGTTGCTAGGGCACTATTAGCCTTACAGCATCACCGGTTGCTAAGACGCCACTGGCCTCATGGAATCACTGGTTGCTAGAATGGTATTAGCATCACTGGTTGCTAGGATACCCTCAACCTCTTAGCTTTACTGGTTGCTAGGACACCGTCAGACTCACAGCATCACCGGTTGCTAGGCCCATTCAAAACACACAAGAAGAGCGCGGCGCCCCATTATTATCTATGCAGAGCATCGCACCTGACATGGCGGAGGACGGGGGGGGGCGCCGGTCACAACGAATAACGATCACCACATCCCAGCCGTGTGAATGAGTGCAGATCGCCCCCCCCCTGGGGTGACACCCTCCCCTCCCCCCATCTATAGGGGACAGTGCTGTGTACACTCCGGAGCCGGGAGACAGCGCAGGAGGTCACAGTAATGTCCAATAGGGTTCCTGTCCCCCCCTCATAACACCCGGAGCCCAGCCAATCCCCTCCCCGCACACTCACCAGATACTTCCCGTTGGGGGAGAACCGGCACAGCTGATTGGACAGTTTGAACACCTCAGAGAAGTTCATGTCTCTCCTCTTCACCTCATCCAGCCGAATCCATCAACGGAGAGGAGGGGGGCGGGGCACGTACACGTTAAGGGAATTACGGAAGGACGCTGGCGACGTAGGCGGGCCGTATGCTAATCAGCTCTCGCACAGTGAAGGGAGAGGGGGCGTTACCTATGGAATGACGGCGGCCGCAGAGGGGGTGGGCGGGGTTATGGCGTGTGGCGAGCAGGTGGTGGGGGCGGAGCCGAGGCGGGATTGGCGGCCTGAGGCGGCGGGAGAGGAGAGAGGCGGGAAGAGAGGCGGGAGACGGAGGACTGTATCCCGGGCTGCTTCCCGGGTGGAGTGTGTCCCCTCCCCCTCCCCACCAGACATGGAGACCCCGAGACCTCACCGAGAGAAAGTGATTCCTGTCACCATGGAAACCGCTTCATTATATACCTGACATGGGGGGCGGGGTCCATTACTGACCGGGAGAGTCCACTACTGACAGGGGGGGGTCCAATACTGACAGCGGGAAGAGTCCAATACTGACAGGAGGGGGGTCTAATACTTTTTAACTCTACCCAAAACTTAAAAAAATAGTAATAATAAAATTTCTATGAAATTTATAAATAAAAAAAAAAATATTTTTCTTCTATTCTGCCCAGATTTTTAAAAAAGTACTGGAAATAAAAAAAATACATTGTATCCTATAATTTCCCTTCTATAAAATTAAATTTCTACTACAAAAGTAAGACAAAATTATTTCAAATTTTAAAAACAACATTTTTTTTGTGTGTGTTTTTTTTTTTTTTTTTTTTTTTTTTTTTTTACTGCAACACTGAAAAAAAAAAAAAACACAAAATTAAAAAAAAAAAATGTAAAAAAAATGGAATTGCTGAGGGGAGTAAGGAAATAATTAGAGATAACTAAAAGAATAAATAGGAATGCATTTATTTATTTAATTTTGCACATTTTTTAAAAGAAAAATAAAATAATAAGAGAGAAAAGGTAACAAGAAACATAATAGCTAAAGGGGGTAATTAAGTCTGACTAGTGTTAACTAAAGGGTTAATAGAAACTTTTTTTTTTAATTTTGCGATTTTTAAAAAATAAAATAAAAACATTAAATATTGGGTAAAAAAAATCGAGATAAAAAAACTGAAAAATAATAGCTAAGGGGTAAAGGGGATCATTAGGGTTGATTAGGGAAAACTGAAGGGTAATAAAAGAATGTAGTTTATTTTTTTTATTTTGCACATTTTAAAAAAAAATTAAAAAACATTAAATATTGGTAAACAATTCAAGATAAAAAAATAACTGAAAAATAATAGCTAAGGGATAAAGGGGATCATTAGGCATGATTAGGGGTAACTGAAGGGTAATAAAAGAATGTAGTTTATTTTTT
Source organism: Aquarana catesbeiana (assembly GCF_042186555.1). Classification (NCBI taxonomy): domain Eukaryota; kingdom Metazoa; phylum Chordata; class Amphibia; order Anura; family Ranidae; genus Aquarana; species Aquarana catesbeiana. Next base: position 248,177,217 of record NC_133333.1, read on the forward strand.
TATTTTGCACGTTTAAAAAAAAAATTAAAAAAAACATTAAATATTGGTAAACAATTCAAGATAAAAAATAACTGAAAAATAATAGCTAAGGGGTAAAGGGGATCATTAGGGTTGATTAGGGGCAACTGAGGGGTAATAAAAGAATGTAGTTTATTTTTTTTATTTTGCACATCAGCATTAAAATAGCTAATGGGAGGAAATAATTAATTAGAACTGAGTTAATAAAAGGTTACATAGGAACACAACTTGATAAAAAGAACTCTTCAATTTTGCACATCTTTTCTTATACAAAACTGAAGAATTATAAATTGTAATAGTGAAAAAATAGTATCTTCCATCTTGCTTGAGGTAATTGTAAATAAAAAAAAAAAAAAAAAAGTATCACGGACAGTACTCAACTGTTTCTGGTGAAAAAATAGAAATGTAAAACAAAACAGCAGAAAAAAAAATAGCAAGAAGTAGATTAATTGCAAATAGTGAGTAGGAGATTATTTATTATTATTATACAGGATTTATTATGCGCCAACAGTCTGCGCAGCACTTTACAATGTAGAGGGGGGACCGTACAATTACAATACAATTCAATACAGAAGGAATAGGAGGGTCTTGCTCATGGAGCTTATAATCTAAAGGGAGGAGGAAGTTGTTAAGGCTGATTAGGATTAAGAAGGGGTTAATAAAGAGGTGATGGGGATACTTTTATTGTTTGTTTTATTTATTTATAAATAAAATTATTATATTAATATAATTATTTATACATTTTTTTTTCTGCTTTGCGCATGTTTTTTTTTTTTTTTTTTTTTTTTTGTTATGTGAAAAAAAACACTGAAATAAAACAAAAAACAAAATAGCACACAAAAATAAAAATGAAAAAAAAACTGCAGAAAAATAACGTGTAAAAGAAGGCTGAGTTAATCAGGTCTGATTGGGATTAATAAAGGGTTACACAGGAATTAATTTTCCTTTAAAAAAAAAAAAAATCGAATTTTGCACATTTTTTTATGAGAGACTGAAAAAATAAAATGAAAAAAGGGTAAATATTATTTGTTTAAAAAAAAATAGAATTGTAAAAAATTAGCAGAAAAAATAATAAGTAAGGGCAAGAAAATAGGAGATAATTAGGGCTAATTATGGTTAACAAAGGTTAAATAAGGAATACATATTTTTTTTATTCAAAATTAACAAAATGCAAAACTAATGATGTATTAAAAATAAAAATAGAAATGAAAAACAAAAACAGTAGAAAAATAATAGCTACAGGGAGGAAGGAGATAATTAGGACTCATTAGGTAAAAACTGGGTTAAATAGAGATGTAGAGTTACATATAAATAGGGTTAATGGGTAACTCCACTTTCATGGAAAAAAAATATAGCAAATAAAAAAAATAATATAGCTTTTATACAATTGCTACACAAGTCATATTGTATTTGAATGTCATTAAAAATGACCTTTCCTTTACAATCTGCAGCCGCTGTAACTTTCTGTGAAATGCAATATGGCCACCTGGGGGCGCTCTGTACACAGATGGTATACAGAACGCCCCCCAGAAATGTCATTTCCTGCTTGTGTGATTGGCTCACTGATTTTCCCAGAAGTCTGCACTAAGATACAAATCACTTGGGCATCCCCTGCAGCAAAAATGTCATTTTTGGTGAGATACTCCTAAAGAGAAATCATATCTAGAGGGAAGCAGACCCTGCCACGTTCCTCATTAGAGCCCTGCAGGTGCAGCAGCTGATTGCTAATTATGAAACCACTCCCATACAGATGCACTTTGGACATGGACACAGACAAACACACAGGGATTTCTTCAGAATAACGAAAGGTAGGAATCTGCAACAAAGTTTGGCAAAATCCCTGTAATGTATATAGATCACACAGAAGGGAGGGTTTTTTCTCAACAAAAGTGGAGTTACACTTTAAATAGAAATGAATAGGGGGGGGGGGATTCATCAAAACCTGAGTAGACAGAATCTGCAGCAGCCGTGCGTGGCAACCAATCAGCTTCTATCCTTTATTTTCAAAACTTAACTGAGCAAGCTGGAGACAAAAGCTGATTGGTTGCCATGCACAGCTGCACCAGATTCTGTCTGCGCAGGGAGACAACTTGCAATTTTTCTAATATTATTATTATTACAGAGTCTTGCACGTTGAAATGGAAATATTTTAAATTTGACATCTAATATATTTACTATTTCACTTACTTTATTGGACCAAGACATTTGTGTTTTATTAACCACTTACCAGCCAGGCCAATTCTGACACTTCTCTCCTACATGTAAAAATCAACTTTTTTACTAGAAAATTACTTAGAACCCCTAAACATTATATATATATATATATATATATATATATATATATATATATATATATATATATATATATATATATATATATAAAGATCACTTTTCTCATGGCGTAACATCATCTTTCACATTATCCCAAAAAATTGGGCTAACTTTACTGTTTCGGGGGGTTTTTTTTGTTTTTTTTTTATTAAAGTGTATTTTTTCCAAAAGAAATTGCATTTGAAAGACCGCTGCCCAAATACAGTGTGACATAAAATATTGCAACAACCGCCATTTTATTCTCTAGGGTCTCTGCTAATATATATATATATATATATATATATATATATATATATATATATATATATATATATATATATAATGTTTGGGGTTCTAAGTAATTTTTCTAGCAAAAAATACGGATTTTACCTTGTAAGCAACAAGTGTCAAAAAAGGTTTAGTCTTCAAGTGGGTAAACTGACCTAATTTACAGACCGAAGTCCATTCCTTTGATCTAAAAGAACTAAATGTTACAATGTTTCTCTTTAGCGATGTTGTGAGGAACTTGGCAGGCTGTTTGTTTTTTTATATACAAAAGCTATCCCCGCACTAGTTTAGGTCTCTCCAGGTGTAAAGCTGATCTTGCTCTCCAGAGATGAGAGGTTCCAGGTGCTGGCTCATGCTAGTAGAGACTATGTGCAAACGAGAAGATCTGGACAGCCGCACTCCAGGAAGTAATAATCCAAGTTTCTTTATTTTAAAATCAGGAACACATCAGATACAGGACATCATAGACAGAGTGTACAGATCATAGGCTAACGCGTTTCACACTTGTCCAAGTGCTTACTCATAGCTCTGAGTAATCACTTGGACAAGTGTGAAACGCGTTAGCCTATGATCTGTACACTCTGTCTATGATGTCCTGTATCTGATGTGTTCCTGATTTTAAAATAAAGAAACTTGGATTATTACTTCCTGGAGTGCGGATGTCCAAATCTTCTCGTTTGCACATAGTCTCTGCTTGTTTTTTTGTTTTTGTTTTTACAGCTGTCGACTTGAGCAGAGAACTCTCTGCGCTAAATTAAGGAAATACTTTATTAAGATCGGGAGGGGGATAGAATCGCGATCTCGATTCTTTAACGATTAATCGTGCAGCTCTAAATAAAATGATAACAAAACACAATATAATATCAAATTCTTTGTAAAATTTAAAAGATGATGTTATGCCGAGTAAATAGATACCTAACATGTCAGGCTTTATTGCGCATGCCTGTGGAATGGCGGCAAACTATTGCACTTAAAATTCACCATAGGCGACGCTTTAAACGCCCTTTACAGGTTACCGGTTTAGAGTTACACAGGAGGTCTGGTGCTAGAATTATTGCTCTTGCTCTGACGTTCACGACAATATCTCACATGTGTGGTGCGATCACCGTGTACATATGTGTGCAGGTGTAACATATGTGTTTGCGCACAAGCACGGGGTGGCGGGTGCACTTTACATTTTTTATTATTTATATTATCCAAAACTCTTTTTTTTTCTTCCTTACACTGTCTCTAATTTTTCTTTTTTTTTTGTTGCATTAACTTTATTGCTATCGCAAGGGATGAACAACATCCCTTTTGACAGCATGGGCCGTGACAGATCCTCTTTATGGAGAGATCTGGGGTCTATTAGACCCACCCAAATTTCTCCTCTCTACCCCGCTGCAGCCAATCAGACACAGATCGATCTGATCGGCTGCTATCCTGGCCGATAACATCCAGGTAATCAAAGAGGCGGAACCCGGAAGTAACGATATACTCGTCGCTTCCTGTTTCCGGGGGGCCACAGAAAGAGAGGAACGACATCAGTCCACAAATACCTGTTGATCCTGCCAGTGAAGTCCATCTAAAGCAGTTTCCCGTGATGGGGTGGCAACAATACTGCACTGCTCCTGATCCCAGAGCAGAGTTGCCTTCCTCAAGTAGTGGGAGGAGATATTGCAGAGGGTGTGGCTATCAGCATTGTCATTACTGAGTCACCAGCTTGTAGCTTGTCAATCAGCCCTTGGCGACACCCAGTCCCGCCCACTGATCTCTGGATCAGCAGCACTCCCTCTGTTGCTGAAGCCCTCCTGCTGTGAGCTGCAGTGTCTGGGAGGGGAAGCGCGTGAGACGCGAATTAATTACTCAGAACCCCCAAACATTATATATGTTTTTGTTTTAGCAGGGACCCTAGGGAATAAAATGGCGGTCGTTTCAATTTTTTATGTCACATGGTATTTGCACAGCAATTTTTTTTTAAGCGTTTTTTTGGGGGGTGGGGGGGACAGTTTCACAAATTAAAAAAAACAAAACATTAAAGGTAGCCCAATTTTTTTGTATAATTGTGAAAGATGATGTTACGCTGAGTAAATAGATACCCAACATATCACGCTTCAAAATTGCGCACACTCGTGCAATGGCCCCAAACTTCGGTATTTAAAAATCTCCATAGGCGACGCTGTAAATTTTTTTTACAGGTTTCCCTGTTTAGAGTTACAGAGGAGGTCTAGCACTAGAATGATTGCTCTCACTCTAACGCAAGTATGCATTCGCTTCTGCGTGCGAGCACACGGGGACGGGGGCGCTTTAGTTTTTTTTTTTATTATTGTTTATTTTATTTTATTTTTTTACACTTTCCCTTAAATTATTATTTTTTGATCACTTTTGTTCCTATTACAAAAGGAATGTAAACATTCCTTGTAATAGGAATAGAGCATGACAGGTCCTCTTTACAGAGAGATGTGGGGTCTATAAGATCCCACATCTCTCCTGTAGTTTGGCAAAGACTGAGATTAAAAAAAAAATGATCTCAGCCTTTCCTGTTAAAAAAAAAAAACAGCAGTGATTACATCTTACATACAGTCACGCCCGGCCTCCGAAGGTCATAGAGACTGCTGGGGACCACCTGGTCCGCGATATTCTCTATGGTAAACTTTTGCCGCCGGCGGATTTCACAGTTAAAGTCCAAGGCCTTATATGATGTACAGCGGACGGGAAGTGCTTAATTTTATTTATTTTTTTTACACTGTTGCTTTAACTTTTTTTTATCACTTTTGTTGCTTTCACAAGGAATGTAAACATCCCTTGTGACAGCAATAGCCATGTGACAGGTCCTCTTTATGGAGAGATCTGGGGTCTATAAGACCCCAAATCCTTCCTCTGCCCTTAAAAGCAATCAAAATACCAAGATCAGCTTTCGATTTTTAAACAATGGCGCATAGTGCTGTCATGTCATGTTATGAACAGCTGATCAAAGCCGATCCCGCCTATGCCTGTCTGTCCAGCCAGTGGGCGGACATGGCGGCTGCTTACTTGGATCTCCCGGTGGGACGGGAGAGCCCGAGAGAGCTGCAGAAGTCGGCGAAGGGAGGGGCGGTGTCCCAGGCTGGATGTAGGGATCCTGCGGAGGAGGGTAGGCGTAGCTTTAGGCTCCGCCTCCGCAAGTTGCATTAAGTGGTCTGGACAGTCACCAGTCACTTTATGGGGGCGCCAGTCCCTGCCCCCCCCCGGCCAAGTATGCCCCATAATAACACAGGCGCCAGTCCCTGCCCCCCCCCCGCCAAAGTCCATCCCATAATAAGACTAGCGGGTACACAAAAGCCACCGGCCACCAGGGACTGTTTTGCAGCAGGTGAAGAGAGGAGGGAGGGGGTCTTCTTTTCATGTGGGGGGGGGGCTTTTTTGCCGCCCTAGGCCTGGGCCTTGTCACCCTAGGCCAAGACACAGCGCTGTTTGGGACTTGTTTGGACCTTCATAGGATCTCATTCAGACAGGAGTACATAAGGCTGGGTTCACACTTATGCAAATTGGATGTGGATTTTCCTCGCATCCAATTCGCATGACAGGAGATTGTGACTGGCTCTCAATGGAGCTGGTTCACACAGCTCCGGGGAGGCCACAGAGCGCACAGCAGAAGGGTCTTGGGCATCTTTGGCTCTATTTCAGGTCCAAATTCAGGCAAAAATCCGGACCTAATTCGCCCTTGAAACGGTGAACTGGGACGCACCTGTCACCCTGCTGTAACCCGCAGCCGCAGCATATGTGAACCCAGCCTTAAGTGGTTGTAAACCCTTCCATACACCCAGTGAAGTGACTGGCTTCAGTTGATACACAGAGATTAAACAAATCCTCCTACATAAATTGTACCTGTTTATCTTCTCTTCTCTACATCCATTGAATGTACACAGCTTGTCTCTGAGAGTTCATAAAAAAGGAGGCGGAGAGCTGAAATTACACACTGCAGAGCTCAGTGAGGAGAGCTCTGAAAGATGATTGGAGGGAAGGGAAGAATAGGGGACCCCCCCCCCCCTTCACACAGCACACAGGAACAGAGCTGAGGCTGTCCATCCCGTCACCATTTTTTCTTTTGGTGTCAGGAAAACTTCTCAGAAGTGACTCATTCTGATAGCAGAGGAAGGAGGCACCAGACAGAAATGACATTTAGTCCACGTTCACATCAGGTCGTCAAATCGCATGTCAAATTGCCGGCAACGGCACCGTCCGAATCGGTGCAATGCTGACTTTGTGGCACCGCACCATTTCCCAAAAGTAGTTCCTGTACTGCTTTTGGCGACTTTGGGGGTGATTTGAATAGGCATCTGTGCAGGAACCCGCACAGATGTCTGTCAAATCGATCCCGAAGTCGGACTGCATTGCCGGTTTGAAATCATGCGAGTTCAGCTGAATTTGCACAATTTTAAACCTGCCCTCAATGTGAACCTGGGCTCAGTGCTCTGGATTGAGACAAGTACACACTATAGAGGGATATGCTTTGTTCATATTTCATGTCTGAGGTTTACAACCACTTTAAGCCAACATCTGTGCGAAGGACCGTGTGTTTGATGCACAGCTGTTCTGTGCTTCTAGGTGAAGGCAATCTCATTCATGTCTACTGGGATGCAACGATGGACAGTTTTCACTCCGGAACCCGCATCTGCCTGGCTGTCAAATTGGGGCAAGAGGATGTGTCTGTGTAGTCGCTGCATCCCAATAGACATGAATGGGACGGTCTGCAAGCAAATTCATTGAACACCTGATTGTGCATCCTGTGAGAGCAAACACAACCCTTCACAATCCTATGCAGGGCCATTTGAAGGAATTTTGGGGGCCCAAAGCAAAATGGACATGGAGGCCCCACCCCACCCCCGCCCGCACGCAAAGCCTACAGGAATCACAGCATAGCGATACAGTTTAAGTTCACCAACACTTTATATAAACAAAGGTCTACAGTGCAAATACTGTTGTTGCATATAATGTGCATAAAATTTGAACATTTTCAACAATTGAAGGGGAGGGAGGGGGACAGAGGCTGCAGACATACTATAGGAGGGGGACAGAGGCTGCGGACATACTATAGGAGGGGGACAGAGGCTGCGGACATACTACAGGAGGGGGACAGAGGCTGCGGACATACTATAGCAGGGGGACAGAGGCTGCCTGCGGACATACTACAGGAGGGGGACAGAGGCTGTGAACATACTACAGGAGGGGGACAGAGACTGCAGACATACTACAGGAGGGGGACAGAGGCTGCCTGCGGACATACTACAGGAGGGGGACAGAGACTGCAGACATACTACAGGAGGGGGACAGAGGCTGCCTGCGGACATACTACAGGAGGGGGACAGAGGCTGCGGACATACTACAGGAGGGGGACAGAGGCTTCGGACATACTACAGGAGGAGGACAGAGACTGCGGACATACTACAGGAGGGGGACAGAGACTGTAGACATACTACAGGAGGGGGACAGAGGCTGCAGACATACTACAGGAGGGGGACAGAGACTGCAAACATACTACAGGAGGAGGACAGAGACTGCAGACTTACTACAGGAGGGGGACAGAGACTGCAGACATACTACAGGAGGGGGACAGAGACTGCAGACTTATTACAGGAGGAGGACAGAGGCTGCGGACATACTATAGGAGGGGGACAGAGGCTGCGGACATACTACAGAAGGGGGACAGAGACTGCAGACTTACTACAGGAGGGGGACAGAGACTGCAGACTTACTACAGGAGGGGGACAGAGGCTTCGGACATACTATAGGAGGGGGACAGAGACTGCAGACATACTACAGGAGAGGGACAGAGACTGCAGACATACTACAGGAGGGGGACAGAGACTGCAGACATACTACAGGAGGGGGACAGAGACTGCAGGCTTACTACAGGAGGGGGACAGAGGCTGCGGACGTACTACAGGAGGGGGACAGAGGCTGCAGACATACTACAGGAGGGGGACAGAAGCTGCGGACATACTACAGGAGGGGGACAGAGACTGCAGACTTACTACAGGAGGGGGACAGAGGCTGTGGACATACTATAGGAGGGGGACAGAGGCTGCGGACATACTACAGGAGGGGGACAGAGACTGCAGACTTACTACAGGAGGGGGACAGAGGCTGCGGACATACTACAGGAGGGGGACAGAGGCTGCGGACATACTACAGGAGGGGGACAGAGGCTGTGGACATACTACAGGAGGGAGACAGAGGCTGCGGACATGATAGTATCCTCTTCACCCCCTCACAGTAGTCTCCTCCTCTGTCTATAATCATATTACAGTCTCCACACCAGTGTGTGCTGCTCCTGTGCTGCTTCCCTTTCACCTCTCCACAGTCCACAGGGCAGCACATCAGTGTCCTTCACTGTCCCCCTGCATGCCATGGCTTCACCCCCCCTCCCCCCAGTAATGCCATGTCATCCTCTGTCGCCTGTCCCCAGACCCAGTAGTGCCAGCTGCTGTCCCCAGTAATGTCATCCTCTGCCCCAGTGTCATCCTCTGCCCCCCCCCCCCCTCGACTCCTCCGCCTTCGGCGAGTGCACAAAATGTGACTGCTGTGTCTTAGCCAGGAACAAGTGTACTCTGGAATCTATTCAAAAAAATGGCGCTGGGCGTCGCCATTAAGTTACTGCGCATGCGCCGCCCATCCGAGCAAGTATGAGCTTTACCGAGCCCGGCCGGCTTCGGAACGGCACATGCGCAGTTACATGGTTGGCTCACGGCCATCTTTTTTACGGGCACCGCTGCTCGTAACGGACATTTACGGGCGGGCGGTTGGCGACACTGGGAAGCGGCGGCCAGTGGCACGGCTGGGGCCCCAGGCCAGCTCGGGGCCCCAAGCAATTGCTTGTTTTGCCTGTCCTGTCGCGATGGGCCCGATCCTATGCCTAAGTATGCCCCGCGTAAACAAGGCCATAAATCTGGCCAATAGCATGCATGGCCAATTCTCCTGAAAATGAAATGTTGTGCCTGAGCTAGGTCAGGTTGCTGGAACTTGGCATGCAGGACTAGCATAGGAGCTTCTCATTTATCTCAGAAGGCCCAGTCGCAGCAGAACACAGTGGCTGCATTTTCATACATTGAGGTGCGTTATGTTAGACTTTCCATCCAAATGAATAATGGGCTGCGACTCACACAAAAAAGGTGCAGTTTTTAAAAATTGCACTGCACCAAAAAGCGTGATACTGTGGTTCCATGCGTTTTTTGGCTCCCATGCCTGCGTGCATTTGCAAGATGTGTGGAGGTGCCATTAGGTGTTACGCATCTGCAAAAGGGCAATTCGTTTTCGTTCGTTGCAGCATAGCGTGCGATTTTGCATGCGTTCCTGCAATGCACTGGTGTGAACAAAGCCGAACACAAACATTATTCAGTACTGCAATGCAGTACAGCTCTGATTTCAGATGAAGTCGCACAATTCCAAAGCCGCAGTCGGCGTGAACGAGAGCTGAGAAAATTGCATTGTTGGCTTTCATAGGCACATTCGGGTGTGCACCCCAAAGCTTAAACACATATGTGTGTGTGTGCATGCGTATATATATACTAACTGTGTTATTTTTTACCACTTTCTTTTTTTTTTATTATAACTTTTTTACTTTTTTTTTCAGAGCCCCATTAGGGGGCTTTGATAAAATATCAGGGGTCTAAACAGGTGAAATTAGGGTGTGCCCAGACATATCTGGCAGACCCTCTGAGCATGCCTATGTTGGCTTCATAGGGACAATTCATGTCAAACAGAATGACATAAGGACAATGGGGAATCAGATCACATTTTCCAGCTTGATGTTCAAATACTTTTGTTATCTACAACCCTTCTATCACCATGACTGTGTCAAAGCCTCCTGTATCTTGTAATAATGACACCACATAGGATTTCCATTATTAACACACACTGCAGTTTGACACGTTATATATTTTAATTTTATTGAATACATAAAAAAATAACAGCATAAACAAAAAGAACATTTTATTTTTAAATAAATATATGTTTTTAAATTTTTTCTTAAATAATAAGGATTCAATATTTGTTTTCCTCTTCTGTGAAGAATCTGGTAATCACTAACCTGTGATATTGTAATCAGAAAACATGTCAATATAATATATTATATAACCTATCATAAAATATAATACAATAATCTGCTATAGCAATTTAGAGAGATTAAACATTTTGAATAATAAAAAAAACACAAAATATGTTATATGATCAGTGTGAATGTAAACATTCTGTCATACTGGAATAATAATATTACATCTGCCTTAGTAATGTTTATGATGTACAATCAATGCTATAGAAATATGCAACTGATCATGGCCAGATCGTAAATATTACACTGGTAATACAATTTTTAAATAAACAATACAAGGTTAACATATAAGTGATTTAAATCTAAAATAAATTAAAACAAACAAAAATGTGTGTGTGTCTATATATATATATATATATATATATATATATATATATATATATATATATATATATAGACACACACACACATATATATATATATATATATGTCCTGTATAATAGTAATAATATAATATTAATAATAACATTCGTTGTAGATCATAAGCAGATGTAATAATAATAATATTCCAGTGTGACAGATTGTTTACATTCACACGGATCATGTAACATATTTTATGATTGTTTATATTCAAACTGTTTCGTCTCTCTAAATGGTGGTGGTGGGGGGGGTAGAAGATTATTGTATTATATTTTATAATATTAATCTATATGAGCACAAGGAAAACATCGATCACACAGCCTGTTATCAGACAGCCCCACCTAGTATTGTACTGGAGCGGTGATCAATAAGTGTGCAAAATGTATTGCAGCAAATGCAATTATTTGTTTAATTAAAATTATCATAATACGTTCTGTTTAAAAAAAAATATATCAATAGTTAATATTTTATATCTGCACAGTCAATCCCAACAGAAAATGTGCAACTCATTTGTATGTAATAATAATATAGGATAACATCGTAAATAAAACGAATTCTTTTTTCTGATGAGCCATCCTTGTAAGATCAGATGAACATTTGTTATTGATAGATCAGGCTTGTTTACCAACAACAACGAAAAAAAATCTGCAGGTTGATTCAATTCCTTCTCCAAAATAATAAACAAAAATAGTGCAAAACAAACAAACGTTTCCGGTTTATTTACCAAACAAAAACAAATTCCGTATAAAAAAAAAAAAAAAAAAAAAAAAAAAAAAATTAACGCTTTTCTCTCCACACCCTACTTTTTATAAGATATTATGAATAAAAAATATAATTTTAACTATATAAATGTAATTAGATATGTATGGTATAGATAGATAGATAAATAGATAGATAGATAGATAGATATTAGATATGGTATAATAATGTGTATTTCTGCGCATTTTCTTTTTCTGGCATAGGTCGACATTAGGTAAGTAATAGCGAAGTTTTTTCCTTCCATCACCTATATATATATATATATTTAAATAGTATATTTTTATAGTAAGAATATAATAGTATATTAAGAATATAATAAAATATATATTAAGGATATATTTATAACATAATTCTATAGTAAGAATATTATAATATTTTATTACGAATATAATAATATATATATATATATATTAAGAATATATTTACAACAATATACTTATACATTAAGATTATAATAAAACATATAGATTTTGAATTTATTTATATAGTAAGAATATTATACTACATTACGAACAAAATATACATATATAAGAATATAGATAATAAAGAATATAAAAGCTATCATAAAGAATTATGTCCCCCAGCTCCTGTGCTCTTGAACTGGCTGCAGTCCAGGGTTTCAGGATCGCCAGGTAGCTGCACAGGTGAGTTCATGGACAGCAAAATCTGTGATCTTGTTGCAGCTTCAGTTAAAAAGTATTCTGACCACATTTCCGATATAGATTCCTTCTGGTGCAAAGAAATAAAAAAAGTAACAATTGATACATGTTGTAGTTGATACATTTCCAGAAAGTTGATACATTTGATAGAAGAGTTTATTCTTATATAGTCCCTCCAGATGAGGACGGTGCAGTCAGCTCTGTCCCTGGTCCCTGGTTCAGTCAGCTCTGTCCCTGGTCCAGTCAGCTCTGTCCCTGGTCCCTGGTTCAGTCAGCTCTGTCCCTGGTCCAGTCAGCTCTGTCCCTGGTCCCTGGTTCAGTCAGCTCTGTCCCTGGTCCAGTCAGCTCTGTCCCTGGTCCCTGGTCCAGTCAGCTCTGTCCCTGGTGCAGTCAGTTCTGTCCCTGGTCCAGTCAGCTCTGTCCCTGGTGCAGTCAGTTCTGTCCCTGGTCCCTGGTGCAGTCAGTTCTGTCCCTGGTGCAGTCAGCTCTGTCCCTGGTGCAGTCAGCTCTGTCCCTGGTGCAGTCAGCTCTGTCCCTGGTGCAGTCAGCTCTGTCCCTGGTGCAGTCAGCTCTGTCCCTGGTGCAGTCAGCTCTGTCCCTGGTCCCTGGTGCAGTCAGTTCTGTCCCTGGTGCAGTCAGCTCTGTCCCTGGTCCCTGGTGCAGTCAGTTCTGTCCCTGGTGCAGTCAGCTCTGTCCCTGGTGCAGTCAGCTCTGTCCCTGGTGCAGTCAGCTCTGTCCCTGGTGTAATGAAGTCCCTGACCCCCCCAGCCTGGATTTAGTACAGTGAAGCCCGGTTAGTTTCCCGCCTGGTCTGGCCATAGAGGCGCCCAATGCCTCCCCCCTCCCCCTGGCATCTCTGACACTTCCATTCCTGCTCCCAGCCCTGTAATCTGAGCAATCCCCCCCCCAATCACCTCCTAGCCGGCACATCACTCCCAGCCCAGCACCAGACAGGTGTCACCTCCGGGATCCAGGCTGCCGGCCGGGGAGGGGTTAAGGGGAAGGTTTCTTTTCACTACAAGCCAAGTTGGAGTAGAATCGGTCCTGGATTAGGCTGAGCCGGGGGGGGGGGGAAGGAGAGGGACCGATCACAGCTCTGGACTGGGGACCCCAACAAACCACTTTCATGCCAGTGACACCGATCAGACAGAGAGCAGTGCAGGGCACCATCAGGACAGACTGGCATCTCAGGTAGGTGACCCCTCCACTTATTATTCTGTGTCACAAAACTGTCACACAATTTATGATGGGGGGGGGGGGGGCACTGAAAGGAGGTCTGACCCCCACATAGGAGCTCCGACCATGGAAGGATCTGGGCTGATCAGACTTCGGTTGCTGGTGAGTACAATGTCTGTACTGGTTTTCAGGGTCACATCCCAGTTTGTATGCTGGGAGATGGACAAGGTGCTGAGATCTGGGGGGGGGGGGGGGGGGTAAGTTTTCAAAGTGCAAAAATAGTAAAACTGTGCAACATTGCAGAAGAGGGAGCAGATCTCTCCATGTAGGTCGGTGTTCTGATGTTTGGGATCATAGAAGGGGGATCCATTGGTGCTGATAGATTTGCTGGTTTATTTGTTTAACACACTGGGGGCAGATTTACTAAAACTGGGGAGTGCAAAATCTGGTGCAGCTGTGCATGGCAGCCAATCAGCTTCCAGGTTTTACGGTTAAAGCTTAATTGAACAAACTGAAGTTAGAAGCTGATTGGCTGCCATGCACAGCTGCACCAGATTTTGCACTCTCCAGTTTTAGTAAAACAACCCCCTGGTCTGTTCGCAGTTTGCAGTTTATAGTTTGATTTGGTTTTAGTGGCATTGTGTGACTTTTACTAAAACAGATATTGCTGTACAAAACAGTCTTTGATATGGTTCAATAGCATTTGATTCTTTTTATTATACTTAGGCATTCGTTACAAATATTCGTGTATATGTGTGTATATATGTATTTATTATTATATTATAATATTTAGACATTTGTGTATATTTATTATTATTTTATTATTAAAATATATAATTTTATTTTTTTTTAAGGTTTAGGGCTCATTCGCACCACAACGCATGTGTGTTGCATTGCTTTATTATTTTTATTTTTTTATCTTTTAATACATTGGCATGCAGTATACATGCATTGTGTTTTTTTGTTTTGTTTTTGTTGCCTTGCATTGCATTTGTGCACATTTTAGGATTCATTCACACCACGACACATTCATTAAGACATGCGCATTGTGGTGATTTTTTTTTTTTTTTTTTCTTTTTGTAACACGTATTGCATTGGCTTGAATCTTACATGCATTTGTTGCATTCATTTTTTTTCCCCTTGTTTTTGCCTTGCAGTGTGTTGCGTTTTTATGCACTTTTTTTTTTGGATGTATTTTTTTTGCATTGCACTGAAGGTAGTGCATGCTGTACTTTTCTTCAGCGCTGCGCTAATGCACTGTAACACATTGCACTGGTATGAACTGCATTCGTAGGAAACCATATTATTATTTTTTTTTTTTTTTTTTTTGGTGGTAGAACTGCGCTCACAAATACACATCTGCCCTGAACGTGTTGCACTGCGCTGAAAAAAATGCAGTACATGCCTTTTTTTTTTTTTTTTTTTTTTTAGCACTCGGTAAATGCAACGCAACGTGCTGGGGTTTACTGTGAAACTAACTGCTAAGCTGCTTTCATGTGCATATAAAAAAAAAATAACCGCATGCTACATTTTTTTTTCTTGCACTGGAATGCGTTGCAAAGGCACATGCAAACGTGCACAAATGCGTGCAAATACAAATTAGTAAAGAAAATAAATGAAAAAAAAAAATATTTAAAAAATGTTGCCATACTTATGAGGTGCATGTAGCTTATAGCAACCAATAAGAAAACAGGAACTTGATTACATCTGTCAGTCTAATGTTATAATATAATGCAAAATTTGGTCTTGGTGCCGCCATGTTGAATAATATTCTCCAGAGAATCTAGATCTTTGCTCCTATGTTACATTAATGCATGCAAAAACAAAGGACTCATTCTCATTGGATCACTGTGCTCAGTACAGCAGGCAAAGTGGTCCTTTGCTTCCTTTTTTTTTTTTTTGTCAAAACAGCTTTCCCGGAGCGATTATGTAATGGTGCGTCGTGACAGTTTTGCGGCATGCTGCCACTTTGGATGCGATGATCTGCAGCTGCAATGAAATGACAGACTTCAGAATCACAAAGCAACGTGTGATAAATTGCTGCAATACTGTACATGTTTCTAATGCGTCTGGTGTGAATGAGCCCTTTAGGGGCCCATTCAGCTCTGAGGATGGTGGTAATGTGCGGTAACGCATGGCAATGCATGTACCACGCTGCCAGTTATTTTAAACGTCACCCCAAGCACATTTATGTCGCAGTGCACCTAATGTAAAGTAAAACACTTGGGTCTCTTTTAGGGCCCATTCACACATCTACTGCATATTTTTTCCTCGCACATATGCATGCATTTTAATGCACATTTACATTCAGTTGATGTGCGTTTTACATGCAGTTGACACACATTTTTCTGTCTGCGTTTGTCCTGTAAGGTCACTTCCTTCTTCTTTCTTTCCCTGGGCTTCTATGTGCACTGTGATGCGCTGCACTGCAGAAAAATGCAGCACGCTGTACTATTTTTCACTGCACTAGTGTGAACTATGCCTATAGGAAAGCCTGGATATTGGACTGTCTATGCAGTTGTAGTGCAGTCAAAAATGCATGCAACTGCACCTGGTGTGAATGGGCCCTTATGCATTTTTTAGTGCGTTTTGAGTCTTGCAAACACACACACACACACTACAGTCCATTTAACATGGTTTCCTATGGGGTCACGTTCACATCCTGTGCATTCTATGGAAAGGGCCGGGGACTTTTTACTGGTTTTTGGTTCCATAGGCTTCGATGGATCAAAAAGGTGTATTGAAAAAAAACGCAAAATGCACCTGGAATATGCAAACTGCAACCTGCTTAGGTGTGAATGGGCCCTTAGGCTATGTTTCCACTATTGTGTCCCCAAAGTTGCACGATTTTGCCACGACTTGAAGCAATGCCTGTGTATTCTTGAGGTTTGTGGACCTCAAGTCGCATCAAAGTCGGACCAAAGTAGTGCAGATAAGAATGGTACTCATTGGAAATCATGGGGTCATGCGACTTTTCAGTCCCAAATCGCATGCAAAGTCGCACTAGTGGAAACCGAGCCTTAGACAGACAGCAGCACTTACCTTTTTTTTCAGAGGGTGGTATAGCAGAGGATGGCAGGCATTCAAGAGGCGATCCTGACATCTCTTGAACAGCTTTTTTTTTTTTTTTTTCCAATCCCAACGGGGATTTTCTAGTAAAAAAACTGTTCTGCGAGTCGAGCATCTAGCATTAAACTGAATCGCCAAGTTTGACAGGCGGTCCCACCCTATAAGGCTGTAATGTTAGTATTTGGGTGGGCAGTCAGGGGGCAGTAAAACAATGATTCAGCCGCCTGTTTTTACCACCACCCCCTGTATAATCGCAGTCGGAGCGAGCCAGTGCGCACTCGCGCCTGATACCCGGAAGTGCAGGATCACGCATATATAAGTGATCCTGCGCAGCGCGCCCGCCCTGTACAGTAGTAAAACTGCTATAGGGTTGCCACCTTTTCTTCAAGTCCAACCTGAACACTTTAGCAGCTCACAGCAATTTTGTTTTGTGGAATAAACTATACATATATTTTGCTATTAAATAAAATTTCTAATCATATGAAGTAAAATAACAAGATCCCCCCTTTACATCAGAGTCCACAGAGTTCCCCTTTTACATCTGAACTCGCAGAGTTCCCTTTCACTGTAAGGGGGGATTCTGCAGACTCTGATGTAAGGGAGAACTCTGGGGACTCTAACATAAGGGATGCTCTGGGAACCCTGATTTAAGAGGGAACGGAGAGGACTCTGTGTAAGGGGGAACACTGTGGCCTCTGGTGTTGAACTTTGATGTAAGGGATGCTCTGAGAACCCTGATTTATCTTAGTGCATTCACTCAGAGGCAGGAGATAGAAGGGGGGAGACTTCAGTCACAGACAGGGATGGATGGTGAGCTCACTCACCCCTTGACAGTCAGCACCTTTCATCCAGATGTATCTGAGGCTGCTGGACTTCAAATTTCCAGCCCACACTTTCCTTTTCTAAGGAGTGTGGGCAGACACAGAGGGGTAGAGCCGAGAGGAAGAGGTGCAGATTGAGCCCTCTCTCCTCTCCCGTCTGTGTGTGTGTGTGTGTGTGTGTGGGGGGGGGGGGGGGGGGCGGGACAGTTAGTGTTTGCTTTGGGTAGCATGAAAGAGAGTGTAACCAACACTCCCAGCTTAGACAACTGCAGCCAGGAACCCCGCTGGGAAGCCATAGACTGGTCTGAATAATGTGTCCGGGTTTCAGGCAGCCTGAAACCCGGATGAATGATTCCATACTCCAAACTGTCCAGGTGAATCCCGGACAGGTGGCAACCCTAAGTACAGGAACCTTTTCTGAAGTCGGAGCGACTTCAGTAGTGTAAATTAAAACGCTCTCATTGACTATAATGCAAATCTCAAAGTAAAGCGACTTGGGGCGACTTGAGGGCTCATAAGTCGGATCCCAAGTCGTTGTAGTGTGAACCTACCCTAATAGGGCGGTCGGCAAGTGGATATTTCTCTAAGATTTTGACCTGACTACAGTATTGTGGCCATCACTGAAATACTGGTTAAGCCTGTTGGAAGGACAGTTGAACCTCAATGACTCTCTTTACTATCCAGTACAGTGCTGTCCTGAGGATGGAATGGTGTGTGGGCATTGCCAGTTGCCAGCAAAGAGATTCCATCCTATCAGCCTCCATAGGATTCATAGGCAGCCCAATGCCTGGCAGGCTGCACAGGTGCTTCTGTATTAATGTCTGTTGTTTCTGTCAAAGTATCTCCAGGGAAGCAATCTGAATGAACATCTAGCAAACACAGAGAGAGATAAGAGCAGAAAAACACCATTGTATGCTGAGAACACTCATGACTTGATTAACAATCGTTACACAAAATGAACGATTCGGTATGTCAAAGGAAAGAGCCCATGACCATGCAGCAGTTTCACGAAATTTGATAAAGCAACCCTTTTTTTCTGCTCAGATCTGGTTATTTTCAGAACGCTGAATAGGCTAAAACGGCATTCATTTTAAATGTAAAAACATTCAAAGGGTCAAAATGTAAAGATGTATGGGGTGTATACCATGCCTTGAAAAAATATTCATACCCCTTGAAATTTTCCACATTTTGTCATGTAACAACCAAAAAACGTAAATGTATTTTATTGGGATTTTATGTGATAGACCAACACAAAGTGGAACATAATTGTGAAGTGGAAGGAAAATGATAAATGGTTTTCAACATTTTTTTTTACAAATAAATATGTGAAAAGTGTGTGTGTGTGTGTGTGTGTGTGTGTGGGGGGGGCATTTGTATTCAGCCCCCTTTACTCTAATACCCCTAACTAAAATCTAGTGGAACCAATTGCCTTCAGAAGTCGCCTAATTAGTAAATAGAGTCCACCTGTGTGTAATTTAATATCAGTATAAATACAGCTGTTCTGTGAAGCCCTCAGAGGTTTGTTGGAGAACCTTAGGGTCGATTCACACTGAGGCAGCACGACTAGCAGCGCGACTGCCTCAGGCGACCTGCACACGACTGCAGCGGCGACTTGCAAAACGACTTCTGTATAGAAGTCAATGCAAGTCATCTGAAGTCGCCCCCAAAGTAGTACAGGAACCTTTTTCTAAGTCGGAGCGACTTGTGTCGTTCCTATTAGAACGGTTCCATTGTACAGAATGGAGTGCAACTTGTCAGGCGGCTGAGTCGCCTGACAAGTTGCCCCAGTGTGAACCGAGTGAACAAACCGCATCATGAAGGCCAAGGAACACACCAGACGGGTCAGGGATAAAGTTGTGGAGAAGTATAAAGCAGGGTTAGGTTATAAAAAATATCCCAAGCTTTCAACATCTCATGGAGCTCTGTTCAATCCATCATCGGAAAATGGAAAGAGTATGGCACAACTGCAAACCTACCAAGACATGGCTGTCCACCTAAACTGACCGGCCGGGCAAGGAGAACATTCATCAGAGAAGAGCCAAGAGGTCCATGGTAACTCTGGAGGAGCTGCAGAGATCCACAGCTCAGGTGGGAGAATCTGTCCACAGGACAACTATTAGTCGTGTTCTCCACAAATCTGCCCTTTATGGAAGAGTGACCAGAAGAAAGACATTGGTGAAAAAAAGTCATAAGAAGTCATGTTTGTAGTTTGGGAGAAGCCATGTGGGGGACACAGCAAACATGTGGAAGAAGGTGATCTGGTCAGATGAGACCAAAATTGAACTTTTTGGCCTAAAAGCAAAACGCCATGTGTGGTGGAAAACAAACACTGCACATCACCCTGAACACACCATCCCCACCGTGAAACATGGTGGTGGCAGCATCATGTTATGGGGATGCTTTTCTTCAGCATGGACAGGGAAGCTGGTCAGAGTTGATGGGAAGATGGATGGAGCCAAATACAGGGCAATCTTAGAAGTTAACCTGCTAGAGTCTGCAAAAGACTTGAGACTGGGGCGGAGGTTCACCTTCCAGCAGGACAACAACCCGAAACATACAGCCAGAGCTACAATGGAATGGTTTAGATCAAAGCATATTCATGTGTTAGTATGGTCCAGTCACAGTCCAGACCTAAATCACACTGAGAATCTGTGACAAGATATGAAAATTGCTGTTCACAGACGTTCTCCATCCAATCTGACAGAGCTTGAGATATTTTGTAAAGAAGAATGGGCAAAAATGTCCCTCTCTAGATGTGCAAAGCTGGTAGAGACATCCCCAAAAAGACTTGCAGCTGTAATTGCAGTGAAAGGGGGTTCTACAAAGTATTGACTCCGGGGGGCGCCATACAAATGTACCCCCCACAGTTTTCACATATTTATTTGTAAAAAATTTTGAAAACCATTTATCAGTTTCCTTCCACTTCACAATTATCTGACACTTTGTGTTGGTCTATCACATAAAATCCCAATAAAATACATTTACATTTTTGATTGTAACGTGACAAAATGTGGAACATTTCTAGGGGTATAAACACTATTTCAAGGCAATAAAAAACAAAATGATGTGTGTGTGTGTGTATATGTATGTGTGTGTGTGTATATATATATATATATATAGATATATTCTCTGTCTATCATACTTTCCTCCATGCTGCAACATTGGTCTGATGCTGTGGCTGTCTAAGCTTGAGAACCGAGCCATCACATGACCACTGATCGCTCAGTTCTCGGTCTGAGCGGGGAGCAGTAACTGTCAGCCGCCGCTCCTCTGCTCTGTCCCTTTGGTGCTCACTGAGAAGGGGCGGGTACATCTGGCTTTAGCTTTCAGCCGCATGCTGAGATTATACGGAGTTTCCACCATCCCTTCTGGACTTTTTTATATTGTGGAGAATATAAAAGGGGGAGCTAAATCACTGGTGGATGGGAACAGAGTCTGGAAATATGGCAGAGAGATCTTACTGTTGGTGTATCTGAGAAATACACTATTTTGTCAAAAGTATTGGGACACCTGCCTTTACACGCACATGAACTTTAATGGCCTCCCAGTCTTAGTCCGTATTGAGTTGGCCCAACCTTTGCAGCTATAACAGCTTCATCTCTTCTGGGAAGGCCGTCCACAAGGTTTAGGAGTGCGTCTATGGGAATGTTTGACCATTCTTCCAGAAGAGCATTTGTGAGGTCAGGCACTGATGTTGGATGAGAAGGCCTGGCTCGCAGTCTCCGCTCTAATTCATCCCAAAGGTGTTCTATGGGGTTGAGGTCAGGACTCTGTGCAGGTCAGTCAAGTTCCTCCACCCCATGTCTTTATGAACCTTGCTTTGTGTACTGGTAATCAACCTTTTCGACGTTTTCACGCGTAGGCACCCGCAACGCATGAGTTTATGTTTGTATGTGCGGGGGTAGCCTCAAAACTTTTTTGGTGGGGGGGGGGGGGGATTTTATGTGCTTGGGTATAATGCTTTGTATTTATTTTTTTGCAAAAAAAAAAAATTTAATTCACCTTTTTTTTTTTCTATTACATAAAAGTCCCCTATGTGATGTTTTTTTAAGTGACAGGGTCTCTTTTAATGAGACACGCAGGGTCTAAAACAGGGGTGGGCAACCTGTAGCTCTCCAGCTGCTGTGGAACTACATTTCCCATGAGGCATTGCAAAACTGACAGTTACAATTACTCCCAGAGGCATGATGGGACTTGTAGTTCTGCAACAGCTGGAGGGCCCCAGGTTGCCTACCCCCTGGTGTAAAAGATCCTGCATGTCTCCTCTGGGCTCCACTGAATGTTTTGCAATGCAGATCGCATCGCAATGGACAGGTCAAATCGCATGACAAGTCACACTCTATTGCCGACAATGGCAGTGTTTTTAAATTGACGCGATGGCGACTTTGTGGTGCCGCATTGATTTGGAAAAAAGTAGTATATGCACTTATTTCGGGTCCGAAGTCGCACTGAGATGCAGCTTTGAAGTTGTGCAATTTTTAGGTGAAATCGCACAATTTTAAAGCCGCACTAGGTGTGAACGGGGGGCTAATACTGATTAAAGATTGAAGAAAAAAAAATTAAAAAATCAGATGCGTCCTCCTGCGGCATACACCTGACAGCTGTCATATGGCAATGAGTAGTGAAGTTTGGCCCTGGATCACCCAATGTGCTATAAATGAATGTGAATTCTAGTGGTAGAAATAACTTCCTCTTTCCTGCACTGTTGATTGTAAAGCTCGCTGTAGGCGTTG
Organism: Aquarana catesbeiana; assembly: GCF_042186555.1. Classification (NCBI taxonomy): domain Eukaryota; kingdom Metazoa; phylum Chordata; class Amphibia; order Anura; family Ranidae; genus Aquarana; species Aquarana catesbeiana. The sequence goes on from NC_133333.1 coordinate 248,199,478, forward strand.
GCGGAACGTTAGCAAACAACCCGATTTTGTTGAGAGATCTTTCTTTTTCCGCCAGTCATGTAAACACTGAGGTGGGATGACCCACGAGCGTCAATGACACTCCTTCCAAAACAATCTTCTTTTAGTTTTGGATACTTTGGGGGGAGAGTTGGAACCCGTTTTGGATTTTTATTAAAGTTTGTGTCCCAGTTGGGTAGATTTCCCCTCGTTTCCTGTGGTGTCACCGGCACAAGAACTGCCGAGAAATCTGCCCGGCGGAAAGATAGACAAAAAATAAAATCTCAGGGGGCAACTCTCATAAATAGTTTTGGTTGTTGGAATTCTTCGACTTCCAATGAGATGTGTCTATCCTGGGAAAATGGGCTTTTGGATGAAAATATCCAACCCAGCAGCTGGTCTTGTTGCCTTGTCATAGGGTTCTATAGGGTTGTCTGCTGGTATTGAAAGTGTGTCTAAACCCAAAAACTAGTGGATGTGGTGGTTGCATTTGTTTCCTGTCTTAGGGTGACAACGCTCACTCCTCATACTATATCTATGGACAGAGCTTTTTTTTCTCAGAGAAAAGGTGCAAGTTCTTCCCTCCCTCGGAGTTACCCCTTGTCTCCGCCCCCTACCCACCTCCGAGCACCATCCCTGGTCTCTGTCCATAACCACCTCCGAGCACCATCCCTGGTCTCTGTCCATACCCACCTCCGAGCACCATCCCTGGTCTCTGTCCATACCCACCTCCGAGCATCATCCCTGGTCTCTGTCCATACCCACCTCCGAGCATCATCCCTGGTCTCTGTCCATAGCCACCTCCGAGCATCATCCCTGGTCTCTGTCCATACCCACCTCCGAGCATCATCCCTGATCTCTGTCCATACCCACCTCCGAGCACCATCCCTGGTCTCTGCCCATACCCACCAACGAATACCATCCCTGGTCTCTGCCCATACCCACCTCCGAGCACCATCCCTGGTCTCTGCCCATACCCACCTCCGAGCACCATCCCTGGTCTCTGTCCATACCCCCTCTGAGCACCATCCCTGGTCTCTGTCCATACCCCCTCTGAGCACCATCCCTGGTCTCTTCCCATACCCACCTCCGAGCACCATTCCTGGTCTCTGTCCATACCCACCTCCGAGCACCGTCCCCGGTCTCTGCCCTTACTCACCTCCAAGCACCATTCCTGGTCTCTTCCTATACCCGCCTCTGAGCACCATCCCCGGTCTCTGCCCTTACCCACCTCCAAGCACCATCCCCGGTCTCTGCCCATACTCACCTCCGAGCACCATCCCTGGTCTCTGCCCATACCCACCTCCGAGCACCATCTTTGGATCTGCCCATACCCACCTCCGAGCACTATCCCATGTCTCCGTCCCCTACCCACCTCCGAGCACCATCCCTGGTCTCTGTCCATACCCACCTCCGAGCACCAACTCCGGTCTCTGCCCTTACCCACCTCCGAGCACCATTCCTGGTCTCTTCCTATACCCACCTCTGAGCACCATCCCGGTCTCTGCCCATACCCACCTCCGAGCACCATCCCTGGTCTCTGCCCATACCCACCTCCGAGCACCATCTTTGGATCTGCCCATACCCACCTCCGAGCACTATCCCATGTCTCCGTCCCCTACTCGCCTCCGAGCACCATCCCTGGTCTCTGTCCATACCCACCTCTGAGCACCAACTCCGGTCTCTGCCCTTACCCACCTCCGAGCACCATTCCTGGTCTCTTCCTATACCCACCTCTGAGCACCATCCCGGTCTCTGCCCATACCCACCTCCGAGCACCATCTCTGGTCTCTGCCCATACCCACCTCCGAGCACCATCCCCGGTCTCTGCCCATACCCACCTCCGAGCACCATCCCTGGTCTCTGCCCATACCCACCTCTGAGCACCATCTTCGGATCTGCCCATACCCACCTCCGAGCACTATCCCATGTCTCCATCCCCTACCCACCTCCGAGCACCATCCCTGGTCTCTGCCCATACTCACCTCCAAGCACCATCCCTGGTCTCTGCCCATACCCACCTCTGAGCACCATCTTCGGATCTGCCCATACCCACCTCCGAGCACCATCCCTGGTCTCTGCCCATACCCACCTCCAAGCACCATCCCTGGTCTCTGCCCATACCCACCTCCAAGCACCATCCCTGGTCTCTGCCCATACCCACCTCCAAGCACCATCCCCGGTCTCTGCCCATACCCAACTCCAAGCACCATCCCTGGTCTCTGCCCATACCCACCTCCAAGCACCATCCCTGGTCTCTGCCCATACCCACCTCCAAGCACCATCCCCGGTCTCTGCCCATACCCACCTCCAAGCACCATCCCCGGTCTCTGCCCATACCCACCTCCAAGCACCATCCCTGGTCTCTGCCCATACCCACCTCCAAGCACCATCCCTGGTCTCTGCCCATACCCACCTCCAAGCACCATCCCTGGTCTCTGCCCATACCCACCTCCAAGCACCATCCCTGGTCTCTGCCCATACCCACCTCCAAGCACCATCCCTGGTCTCTGCCCATACCCACCTCCAAGCACCATCCCTGGTCTCTGCCCATACCCACCTCCAAGCACCATCCCTGGTCTCTGCCCATACCCACCTCCAAGCACCATCCCTGGTCTCTGCCCATACCCACCTCCAAGCACCATCCCTGGTCTCTGCCCATACCCACCTCCAAGCACCATCCCTGGTCTCTGCCCATACCCACCTCCAAGCACCATCCCTGGTCTCTGCCCATACCCACCTCCAAGCACCATCCCTGGTCTCTGCCCATACCCACCTCCAAGCACCATCCCTGGTCTCTGCCCATACCCACCTCCAAGCACCATCCCTGGTCTCTGCCCATACCCACCTCCAAGCACCATCCCTGGTCTCTGCCCATACCCACCTCCAAGCACCATCCCTGGTCTCTGCCCATACCCACCTCCAAGCACCATCCCTGGTCTCTGCCCATACCCACCTCCAAGCACCATCCCTGGTCTCTGCCCATACCCACCTCCAAGCACCATCCCTGGTCTCTGCCCATACCCACCTCCAAGCACCATCCCTGGTCTCTGCCCATACCCACCTCCAAGCACCATCCCTGGTCTCTGCCCATACCCACCTCCAAGCACCATCCCTGGTCTCTGCTCATACCCACCTCCAAGCACCATCCCTGGTCTCTGCCCATACCCACCTCCAAGCACCATCCCTGGTCTCTGCCCATACCCACCTCCAAGCACCATCCCTGGTCTCTGCCCATACCCACCTCCAAGCACCATCCCTGGTCTCTGCCCATACCCACCTCCAAGCACCATCCCTGGTCTCTGCCCATACCCACCTCCAAGCACCATCCCTGGTCTCTGCCCATACCCACCTCCAAGCACCATCCCTGGTCTCTGCCCATACCCACCTCCAAGCACCATCCCTGGTCTCTGCCCATACCCACCTCCAAGCACCATCCCTGGTCTCTGCCCATACCCACCTCCAAGCACCATCCCTGGTCTCTGCCCATACCCACCTCCAAGCACCATCCCTGGTCTCTGCCCATACCCACCTCCAAGCACCATCCCTGGTCTCTGCCCATACCCACCTCCAAGCACCATCCCTGGTCTCTGCCCATACCCACCTCCAAGCACCATCCCTGGTCTCTGCCCATACCCACCTCCAAGCACCATCCCTGGTCTCTGCCCATACCCACCTCCAAGCACCATCCCTGGTCTCTGCCCATACCCACCTCCAAGCACCATCCCTGGTCTCTGCCCATACCCACCTCCAAGCACCATCCCTGGTCTCTGCCCATACCCACCTCCAAGCACCATCCCTGGTCTCTGCCCATACCCACCTCCAAGCACCATCCCTGGTCTCTGCCCATACCCACCTCCAAGCACCATCCCTGGTCTCTGCCCATACCCACCTCCAAGCACCATCCCTGGTCTCTGCCCATACCCACCTCCAAGCACCATCCCTGGTCTCTGCCCATACCCACCTCCAAGCACCATCCCTGGTCTCTGCCCATACCCACCTCCAAGCACCATCCCTGGTCTCTGCCCATACCCACCTCCAAGCACCATCCCTGGTCTCTGCCCATACCCACCTCCAAGCACCATCCCTGGTCTCTGCCCATACCCACCTCCAAGCACCATCCCTGGTCTCTGCCCATACCCACCTCCAAGCACCATCCCTGGTCTCTGCCCATACCCACCTCCAAGCACCATCCCTGGTCTCTGCCCATACCCACCTCCAAGCACCATCCCTGGTCTCTGCCCATACCCACCTCCAAGCACCATCCCTGGTCTCTGCCCATACCCACCTCCAAGCACCATCCCTGGTCTCTGCCCATACCCACCTTCCAAGCACCATCCCTGGTCTCTGCCCCACCCACCTTCCAAGCACCATCCCTGGTCTCTGCCCCACCCACCTTCCAGTACTATCCCTGGTCTCCGCCCACTACCCACCTCCAAGCACCGTCCCTTGGTTCCACCCCCTACCCACCATTTATTGAGCGTTGGCTGGTGGAGGTCTTTGGGAAGGAGTTCTTCTCCCCCATGTTTGCAGTGGAGCATGCGCACCAAGTACCTGACAGGCCCCAATGTCCGGGAGAACCGCCGAGGCCCTTCCTTTTCAAATTCTTAAACTTCAAAGATGGTGACACTTGCCCTATACCAAGCCCACACCAAGAGTGATGCTATGAAGATGGATAAAGTCCAAATATCCTTCTAGCCTTTTCTGCTGACCTACAATGCAAAAGAGCGGCGTTTACGGAGGTAAAAAACGTGCCTGCGACGCTTTGATGTCACCTATGCAATGCTTTATCCTGCTTGGCTGAGAGTGGCTGCTAACGGAGAGACCCACTTCTTCGACAATCCTACTGCGACCTCAGAGTGGCTTGATTGTGTGGGACACACTCTACATACATCAGCGGCAACCTGAGAACTGGGTTGTCTTCTGTACTAGGTTGCCAGTACCTTGAGAGGAATCTACCTACTACTGTAAGGCGGAGGCCTTGTGACCCTTTTCCTGTTTGTTTGAACACCTACATGGAAAGTTTCCACCTCTCCATGTCAGTCTCCTTCTTGCTATGGAACCTGCAAGTCCCATCGTAGTCCTTACCTTGTGACGAAGGAGACCCCTCTTGTTGTTGCACTTGTCCCACGTGGACATCCCCGTTTTTGATTCCCACAGGATACCTCAGGGAATGAACCTTTGAATTTTTTCCAGTTATGTTGGTTGTTTTTTTTTGTTCTTTTTTACTGTTAACGCAGAATAGATATCCTGACAGATACCAGTGAACACCTTGTACAATATACATGTCGACTCTTTCCACTTAGTGTACATCCCTCCTCTGTTGGAGCCTGCTGCTGGCTTCTTGCACTAACACCCAAGTGGCAAGTTTTCTAAACTGATGGGTTGGGACCCTCCCGGTCCTCCCGGTCCTCCTACTGCACTTATACTGTAGCTTCTCTTGCCACTCATATCAATTGCTCATACATGTTTCTCTCCCCTGGGGCCTGGGCTCCATCTGCATTTTTGATTATAGGGCTATGTCGGGGACAACTGAGTTTACCTTTCTCTCCTGGAATGTTAGAGGGCTGGGTGATGGGGTGAAACGTACTGCACTTTTTTCTGCGTTGAAACCTTACAAGTCGGCTATAGTGTGTTTGCAGGAAACTCGCCTACAAAAAGACACCATTCCACTACTAAGGTCCAGGGGTTATCAGACTCAGCTTCACTCCATGCACACAGCCTACTCTAGGTGTGTAAGCATATTGATTTCCAATGACATTTCCTTTCACCTGTTGCAGTCTCGAATAGATGAACAGGGAAGATTTTTTTTTTTTACTATGCAAACTAGCTGAAATGCTGTGTATTGTTGTGACTGTGTATGTCCCTCTACCCTTCTCTCCTGATAGCTTAAAAAGTCTAGTTCAATTCATAGACCCATATTCTAATTTACCCCTGTGGGTCCTAGAGGACTTTAATTATCTCCTTGATCGGACTCTGGACAAATTTACCCCGCCTGGTGGCCGCTCCATTGGCCCTGGCGGCCCTACCCCCTTTGCTAGATTGATTTCGGAGATTGGTTTGCGGGATGTGCGGAGGACGGACACCTGGACAAACTGACCTTTTCCTGTTATTTGGCTGTGTACCGTGACCTATCCAGTATTGACTTATGCTTATGCAACTCCTTGGCACAAATCAGGGTGATTATGCTTCCTGTAGTATCTTGGACCGCTCGCTCCTCTGGATATGAATATCGCTCCCTGGGGTGAGGGGTGTGAGATTGTGGAAAGTCAACCCATTTTAGCTCCAGCTCTTTCCAGCAGATGACCCTATTCTGGAGGCTCTAACATGCTTTCTTAGAAATAACAGGAATACGGCTTCACAGGGTATGGTTTCGGATGCCCTTAAGGCCCATCTTAGAGGCCTTATTATCAAGCAAATCTCCCACATAAAAACTGCAACCAAGGACTGGGAGACATTTGTGGCTAATGAGGTGCAGAGGGCAGCTACATTGTGGAGCCCACACCTTCTACTGTACGTAGTTGGGTGGCAGCGCAGGAGATGTTCCGGCAGGTTGTCCCAAATGCTGCGGAGAATAAGCGTTTTTTCCTGCAGCAGCGGTATTTCGAGGAGGGGGAAAGTAAGTAGCTGTCTACTCTACCCAAGTGGCTGTCTGCTGTCAGCTGTTTGCTCTAAGTAAGTAGCTGTCTGCTGTCAGCTGTTTGCTCTAAGTAAGTAGCTGTCTGCTGTCAGCTGTCTGCTCTAAGTAAGTGGCTGTCGGCTGTAAGCTGTCTGCTCTAAGTAAGTGGCTGTCGGCTGTAAGCTGTCTGCTCTAAGTAAGTGGCTGTCGGCTGTAAGCTGTCTGCTCTAAGTAAGTGGCTGTCGGCTGTAAGCTGTCTGCTCTAAGTAAGTAGCTGTCTGCTCTACCCAGGTGGCTGTCTGCTGTCAGCTGTCTGCTCTAAGTAAGTAGCTGTCGGCTGTAAGCTGTGTGCTGTAAGTAGCTGTCTGCTTTAAACTTTGTGCTATAAGCAAGTAGCTGTCTGCTGTAAGTATCTGTAGGCTGTCTGCTGTAAGTAAGTAGCTTTTGTCTCTAAGTAAGTAGCTGTCTGCTCTACCCAAGTGGCTGTCTGCTGTCTGCTCTAAGTAAGTAGCTGTCGGCTGTAAGCTGTGTGCTCTAAGTAGGTGGCTGTGTGCTCTAAGTAGGTGGCTGTGTGCTCTAAGTAGGTGGCTGTGTGCTCTAAGTAGGTGTCTGTCGGCTGTAAGCTGTTTGCTGTAAGCTGTCTGCTCTAAGTAAGTAGCTGTGGGCTGTAAGCTGTCTGCTCTAAGTAAGTGGCTGTCGGCTGTAAGCTGTCTGCTCTAAGTAAGTGGCTTTTTGCTGTAAGCTGTCTGCTGTAAGCTGTCTGCCCTTAGTAAGTGGCTGTCGGCTGTAAGCTGTCTGCTCTAAGTAAGTGGCTGTCGGCTGTAAGCTGTCTGCTCTAAGTAAGTAGCTGTCTGCTCTACCCAAGTGGCTGTCTGCTGTCTGCTCTAAGTAAGTAGCTGTTGGTTGTAAGCTGTCTGCTCTAAGTGGCTTTTTGCTGTAAGCTGTCTGCTCTAAGTAAGTAGCTGTCTGCTCTACCCAAGTGGCTGTCTGCTGTCAGCTGTCTGCTCTAAGTAAGTAGCTGTCTGCTCTAAGTATCTGTAGGCTGTCTGCTGTGAGCTGTCTGCTTCAAGTAAGTAGCTTTTGTCTCTAAGTAAGTAGCTGTCTGTTGTAAGCTGTGTGCTATAAGCAAGTAGCTGTCTGCTCTAAGTATCTGTAGGCTGTCTGCTCTAAGTAAGTGTAAAAAAAAAAAAAAGTATCTGTCTTCCCTATTAGGGATCGGGCGAATGGTTCAGGCCAAGCAAAAGTTTGGCCCAAACATCGCCTGTTCGGCGAACACCTGAATTTAATGCTGTACAGTGCATTCCAAACCCTAATTGGGCAAACCTCTACCTAATCATGGCACAGCTGATAGCTGGTTGTTAGGGAGTGGGCCAGGAAGCTGGCCGCTGCGTCCTTAACAATGGATGAGTCCTCAGCTATCAATGGGCTTCCCCACTGACAGCTATATGAAAAAAAACACATTTCCAACAATAGAAAAAAGTGAAAAAAAAACTGTGTGGGGTCCCCCTTGCATAACAGGCCCTTTTGAGCACGCAGCCTGGCAGACCAGGAAGGGGGGGGGGGGTGGTGGACGAGTAAGCACCCCCCCTCCCCTAAATCATACTAGGCCATGTGGGGGGGGGGTGTGCTTTGGGGCAGCACCTTGTATCCCCACAACTTCCCCACAACCCTGGCCAGTGGTTGTGGGGGTCTGTGGCCAGGGGGCTTATTGGAATCTAAAAGCTCCCTTTAACAAGGGTGCCCCCAGATTCTGCTCCCCCCCTATGTAAATGATTATGGGGTACTCTTTCACCAAAAAAAAGTGTCAAAAATAAATGGACAGGAGGCAGCTTTTGACAATTTCTTTATTTAAAAAAAAAAAAAACTAGGGCTGTTACTGATTAAAATTTTCGTGTTCGATTAATCGATTTTTTTTTTTTTTTTTTTTTTTTTAATCTACCAATTTCGATTAATTATAACGCACATACAGATCCAACTACTTTTAGCTGATTTAGCTCTGTTGTTATGGCAACGAAGCCGGACATAGCGGGGCATGGCTAGGACGTCACACGTCATAAACTCAGCCTCACCGTGCCCATAATCGCAGCCTTACCGTGCCCATAATCGCAGCCTTACCGTGCCCATAATCGCAGCCTCGCCGTGCCCATAATCGCAGCCTCACCGTGCCTATAATCGCAGCCTCACCGTGCCCATAATGCTGTCTCACCCTGCCCATAATCGCAGCCTCACCGTGCCCATAATTCAGTCTCACCGTGCTCATAATTCAGTCTCACCGTGCCCATAATCGCAGCCTCACCGTGCCCATAATCGCAGCCTCACCGTGCCCATAATTCAGTCTCACCGTGCTCATAATTCAGTCTCACCGTGCCCATAATCGCAGCCTCACTGTAGTCAGTGCCTGTGCCTACACAGTCTGTGGGCATCTCCCGCTGTGTGTCTCGGAGCTGAGTGTGAAAACTTTGGCCGCGCTGTGAGAAAAGTCCCGCCCTCCTCCTAGATCAGCTCGTGTGATAGACAGAACACTGCGCCTATCACACAAGCCGATCTAGGAGGAGGGGGGACTTTTCCCACAGTGCGGCCAAAGTTTTCACACTCAGCTCCGAGACACACAGCGGGAGATGCCCGCAGACTGTGTATGACATATAGAGGAGGAGGAGGAGGGAGCGGAGCGCTGCAACCACAGCTTGGCCCAAAGCGGCCCCAGGGCAGGCAGCCTACCGATCAAAAAAATTTTGATCGATTAATCAAGGAATTAATCGTTAATTTCCACAGCCCTAAAAAAACAAAAACAATGTCCCCCGATGTAGATCCATTAAAGATCATGATGCGTGCCTGAGCGCCGGACACAGAAAAAGTAAGAAAAAAGCAGAAATGCTCCGCCTGCAAGGACGGCTGATCACTGAATGCCTGCTCCGTCTGGTGACAGTTGCAACTGGTTTTGCAGAGGCGTCAGAATTTTTTCAACCCGCCTCCCAAGGTAAAAGCAAGTATTATATTTATATAAAATATATATAAAGAAAAAAAGTCCATTGCTTTCGCTGTGCAGTGCTTTAGCAAACTAAATCTCATTCAATAAGGCTTAATGTACACGGGACGTTTCTACAACCTCTCCTGAATGACTTAACTTGACAGATAGTAACCCACGTTTAAAACGTCCATTTGACCCGTTTAAATGCCATGTTTGCCTCGTTTGCGTTTAGAAGCGTTTGAAAAAAAATTTTTTTTTTTTTTTTTAAAAAGCCAAAAATGAAAAACGAAAACGAAACGCGGCTAAACACGAGTTACCGCGTTTAGCCGCGTTTAGAAGCTTTTGGCGCTTGAAATGCCTCTAAACTCAGCATCTGAACTCATTTTTTTGCTTTCCAAAAAAGGCCTCTAAACTCAACTGCCTAAAAACGACATTAAACGCCCCTGTGTACATGTACAGATAAGATAACATTGGATGACGTCAGGGGCAGCTGAAAAAAGCATCCAACTACCTCTGAACGTCCGTTTACCAGCAGCAGTGTACATGAGGCCTTAGGGGTTACATCTACTTGTCGGACGGGACAGTCCTGCACTTGTACTTGTGCAAAAAAAACCCCAAAAAACCTTCTAAATCACCTCACTACGCTCTCGCTCAGGTGTGAATGGAGGCAAATAAATTTGGGAGGTTTGCCAAAGAAGTGTAGTAGATTTATTTATTTAAAAAAAACACCCACAGATTTGTCAAAAGGTGGTTACATGCTTTAAGCAATTCTAAAAGTTGGAGCTGAGAAGCGGCCTGGGGAGGAAGCGTCACGTGCTCGGATGAATTATTTGCCAGTCTTGTAACATTTTGCCTCCCAGTGTGCTTTAATCCTAATGGGAAGCAGTACTTGAGGCTGAGCAGGAGCTGGCTGCGTTGTGTTACTATGGTTGTCACCATGGCTGCCAGTGTAGCCAACTGAGAGTAGGACACAGGTGAGGCCACGCCAGATATGAGGACTCCTTCTGTTTTGTTTTTTTTCCGTTTTAATAACAGGCTTTACCAGAGCCAGCTGGTTTGTGTGGAGCTCCTCTGTCATTTGATGGGTGACTTTTTACACATTGTTATTGTCGGAGAT